>NC_056709.1:8609257-8611171 GCF_018831695.1 Puntigrus tetrazona
GCTTTCTCACATCCTTCTGTCTCTTCATGTAATCCCAGACACACTCGATGATGTTGAGATCAGAGCCCTGTGGGGGCCATGCCATCACTTCCAGTACTTCTTTTCTTCTTTACGCTGAAGATCTGCCTGTATTTGACTCATCAGTTCAGACCACCTGCTGCCATTTTTCCATGTTTTCGTGCATNCAACTCTTCCATGAAGACCACTTCTGGCCAGACTTCTCTGGACAGTAGATGGGTGTACCTGGATCCCACTGGTATCTGCCAGACATGAACTGATGGCACTCCTGGACACCTTCTGATTTTGGAGGGTAATAAGCTTGATGTGTTCGCATTTTGTAAATTGACAAAAATAAAATAGCATTATTTATATTTCTGAAAGCATTCTTTGTTCACAGCATTTTTTCACACCTGCCTAAAACATTTGCACAGTACTGTACTTTTATTATATATAGGCTAAATACATTACAAATAATAATATAAAAAAGAAATAAAAACAAGGTTGTATAATCTGCGAGCTCGGCCGTTCGGAGGCGTCTGGCATCGGAGAAGCGTGTTGCTCCAGATGCAACTTTAACTTCTGGCTCACTTCTAAGTGCAACCATCCTTTATAGACTTCAGGTGCATTTCAAAGTCCCATACAGCTGGAAACCTCACTCTCAAGAAGCTCACTATAAAAAGACAGCCATCTTATCATTCTGCTCTTCTGCGAAGATCTTTATAAGATGTCTTCTTCAGGTTGTCTGGAATGGTGACATTCCTATTCTTACATATATATATATCAACTCTAAATGCTACATACGCCATGCTTAGTATCCTTTCTTAACAAACTACTTTTAAATATAATGCAATGTGAGGTCCTTTTTTTCTGCTGTTCAATAATGTGAAGTGTGCATGCTGTATTTCTTATAAATCCTTATCTAATAAAAGAATACAATGCTTTGTGCGGACTCTTCTTCTTGAGAAACCAGTATCAAACACAACTCAATACAAAGGTGCTACCCAAATAAACAAGGCAAACCTACAAAATTAGGAAAACATATATATATACATACAAATCTTTTGTGTCATTTAAATTGTCAGGTTAACTACAGTATCTACAGCAACCATTAATCCATCATAATACACATAAACATGGATTAAAGTGTTGGTATGTTTTGACACAGATATGTTGTGGTATATGCTGGTCTCCACTGGTCTTTCTGTAATTTTGTCTGGACTCATGGGACTCATCTGTCTGTGCTGGTTTGCATGTAAGTATGACAAAGTCAATGTAAATGTATTTAGAAAAGAACAGATAGTTGACCAAAGTGATGATTTGACGATGAAATTATTGTTTTCTAGGTAAAAGAAGAAGAAAGTAAGTTTAATATTCATTTAATTCAATAGTCTTTGTTTGTTAGTAGTCTAGATTATAATATTCCAGGAGCTGTGTGTATAAATGTTAAACTTTTTTATCTGATTTATTCATGCATTAAAAGGCATGTCATAAAGATTGATATTTTATTTTTAGCAATAAAACGAGAGCAACCAAAGCCGATGTGTCCGGTCAAGAAACTGGAATGGTGAGAATCACAATAATACTGACTATAAAACAAGAATTAAACCATAATCAATGTTAATATGTTCAAAGCAAATTTACTTTAATTACTGACTATGTCATTTAGAGTTGTTCTGGACCTGCAGAGATATATTCTCTGATCACTTCTGTGCCAGCCACATGCCAGCCCATATCTGCCGGTAAGAGAACATCATTCTCAGTAAATGATCTCAGATAAATTTAAACACAGTTTGCACACACACATACACACACACACACACACACACACACACACACATATATACCAAAATCTATTCAAAAATGGAGAGGGAGTCGAAAAATGCTAAAATGTTAACTTAGCTAAAGGTGGACATT
>NC_056709.1:8611219-8614181 GCF_018831695.1 Puntigrus tetrazona
ATTACAGATGTTTTGGTTAATAAACAACAGGAACAGGGAAACCTGGAGGAAAACGAGGTATGTGTGAACAGTCACACTCCAAACATGACCATCCTTCATGAACATAATATGAACACATTCATCTTTACATGTCTTTTCTCTCTCTTTTTCTTCTTTCTTAAGAATGTTTATCACCTGTACTGTACAGTTCCTGAAAACTAGTTGATTCAGATGCAGCAGCCTGCAGTTTGGTGAAGATGCACCTATGTGTCTCATATCTGTGTTCATTATGTACAGCCACTGTAAATAAAGTATCAGTACTCGCAGACAAGTGGGTGTATCTTTTTTTATCGTTTAATGTTTGGTGTGGAATATACCGTGACCCGCTAGTCCATTACCACCTTAAGAAAAGCTAACTGAGCGTTCAATAAAGGCTACACTTTCAGCAAATCATAAATCTTTTGAAATATATTTTCTCCTTACTGTATTACTCCAGATATATGATTGGGCTATCAGTTCATTATCAGTATCAGTGGTTGCATGAAGAACCGTTAATGAAACCTAGTCATTGCACAGAATGGTTAATCGGTTAGTCATATGGGACATGTATAGATTTATAAAGACACTGATGTAGATCAGTGTGTAGATATAGTTGCTATAGATTTTGTGTCTAGTTTCTGTATTAGTTTTACATTCTAAGCTATGTATCTTTGGTGGTAACCACTGTGTTTGAAGTGTGTTTGTGTACGTGATTGTGTGTGTGTGTGTGCACGTTTGTGTATGTGTGGATGTGTGTGTGTGAGAAAAAGAGAAAGTGAGAGAGAGAGAGAGAGAGAGAGAGAGAGAGACACACAGAGTGGTCGGTCTTGATAAATCCTTGTGGGGACATGTATTTTAAAATGTGTCATCTGTATCCTATGTTACTGTAATTATTACAGTAACAAGAACGATTTGAAACATGTACCTTGCATTGTTTACTATCAAATGATCTGACTGTACTAAGTATTAAGCTGAAAGATGATCCTGACTTTTGCATTCAACTAAAGAGTAAGATCATATGTTTACAATGAGAACTACTCTTTGACAAGGAAAGCTTAAAAAAAATCTTATTTAATTCAAATCAAGTTACAAATCTGGCTGCAAATAGTATAATGAACTTTTTTTCAGACAAAGTCTGTGTGTGTATGGTTATTATGTGTTTGTAGAGAGCCACTGTATCGCAACACAGATTCCTTCTTTAACCTCGTGCTGTGATATGTGGCGTTCTGTAAATCTGTCTCATTTTCACACACCGCAGAAGCCAGAAGTCAAACTAAATGAGACAGCCTCACACTTCAGGTGGCACTCTTTTTTTATGCATAGCAAGATAGCAAAAGGCCCAAAGGACCGAAAAGGCCACAAAAAAATAATANGTCTGTCTCATTTTCACACACCGCAGAAGCCAGAAGTCAAACTAAATGAGACAGCCTCACACTTCAGGTGGCACTCTTTTTTATGCATAGCAAGATAGCAAAAGGCCCAAAGGACCGAAAAGGCCACAAAAAAATAATATATGAAATAAAATAAAATAAACGTAATCAACTGTATTTATTGCCAAAATAAATTACTTGAATTTGAATCAGTATTCATCTTTGTCCCGTCTTTTTAAATATTTGACTTCCTCCACCAAAAGGGAGATGATAATGATATTAGAGAATCAAGAAGTAAATCATGTTGAATTCTTGTTTAGTTTTGTTGATGTTGCCAAACTTTATGCTTGTATTACATGTATGAAAGTTTATGGTACCATTAAATCTACTACTAGTACTAGTACTAGTTGAGGAGTCTGATGCCCATTTCCCGTAAGGGGGCAAAGGCGCCCTCCACTACTTTTGTAAAGACTCTCGGAGACGGGGAAATTAATTTCAGTTTTTTTTTTTAAATACAGCACAATTACATTTAAAATATTGTACTGATGGAGAAAAGAACCGTTTCATAATTGAGAAAAAATTTAATATATTCAACTAAGTATTACTGCTATGAAGTTCACTTCCAAAATATAAATATTTCCTGATAATTTGACCCCCATGTAATACAAGGTATTGGCGTCTCAGTAAATTAAAGTTTTAGCGGAAGACATTCCATAATTTTTCTAAATATAGAGGACTTCAGTGGAAGTCAACTGGAATGTTTCATTGCATCTATAAAGGCATCTCCGTCACTGACTAGCCTATTTTAACCCAATCAGATTCAAAATGGTCAAAACACAATCTACATGCATGATCTATATATGATCTATTGTCTCTGAACCTTCCATCTCTGATGGGGATTGACGTTTAACAGGGATTAACAGGGATTCCCCGTCTTTGGAGGGAAAGCGTTGTAACCTAATTGACGAGATACCTGGTCATTGGTGGGGAAAGACTTAACAGTCTGGATTTGCCCTGGCTAACATTTACAGAAAACTACTGCTTCTGCCTTCCTCCTTGGGTTTTGCTTGCTGTTGTTCCAGCCCTGCTTGTATTACTTTGAATAAAAAGCTGAACACGTGGATCTCCTCGCCTAGGACCCGTTTGGTACAGAAGACTTCACCCAACTACGATCCAGAGCTTTTCAAAGAGACCAGGTATGCACCCAGCCGAACGGCAAGGAAGTTTATCCAATGAGGATTATTGTGAACTTTCTTTTTGGGTAACCTTTTATGAAATTGCATTAAAAGTCACATTTCGTTTTGAGTTGAAAGAACCGCTAAAGTCTTGTGATAACACATGCCTGCATAATGGGTGCCGTTAACGTTATTTGTACGGCCGCTGACCGCAATTTTTATCGTGTATGTGTGAACAGTTACACACCAAAAGCACATTTGGTCTCGAGGTCAGGATGCATGTGTGAGAATAACCTGCTTCTACTCTGTGATGAAGGGACAGCTTTCTCTGATCCGGTGACAGGAACAGTCCAGAGTAGGTTTTGTTGATGGATTCAACATCGACCTCTACTGGTAATC
>NC_056709.1:8614281-8615965 GCF_018831695.1 Puntigrus tetrazona
CCCCAAATCCTAGTCATTTTTGTTTTGTTTGTTTATTTGATGTTACCCTTTAGGTGCGAGGACTCACCTTCCGGGAGGGGGGGGTAATGTCACGACTCTGGACTCCTTGTTTATGTTTTTCATCCCATGCCATGTGCTCCCTGTGCCCTGCCTTCCCTCTGTGTTAATTGTATCATTATCATCAGCTGCGTGTCGTTAATTTTGTCAATTACCCCGTGTATTTAAGTCTTGTGTTTTGAGTTCTGTTTGTCCGAGCGTCGAGGTCCTTACTTAATGTCTTTACCTGTGTTTATCCTGCCTGCCTGCCTGTTCTACCTGCCTGCCTGTCTGTATATCCTTTATTTTCCATTTTGGAATTAAACCCTTTTATTTTCATTTAATCTTGTTGTGTGCTCTCGTGCTTACCACACAACCGTGACAAATACTGTGCAGCAGAAGCAGCAGAAACTATTTCTACACTGAGTGAGGCACTGACAGTAGCAGCGATGTGAGGTACAGCAACAGACAAACAACTGTAGGGAAGAAGATCAAGTATTGAGCTCACTGACAAAACGTGGTTAGAAATTAAATCAGAATCAACAGCATTAGAACTAAAAAAAAAAACAGGTAAATTTGTAGGATGCAAGTTAAACTCAGAGGCATGATTGCAGGCAATAGAATTATATATATTCTCAGTTAATATGAAAAAAGTTTTAGAAACTCATCAGTACACTGTTCAGGAGGTTTAAGAGTGTTGACTGTTCTAACTAACCTAACTCTGGGATTAGAGATATCTCTACTAATAGATTAATGCGCCATCGTGATCTCAATCTAATGCCGATCAAACATTGATCGATGAACTGAATCCATTTTACATTTGTCCTCTTGTTTGTTGACTCTTGTTTGACCCTCTTCGTCATGTTGTTCTTTTAAAGGCCTCGAACACCCAGAGTCACATCAGGACAGCACTGCAGATCCTGCAGACCCTAACTCTTTCGTTATGTCTGTAAATGCAATTTATCAGCCATCAGGTAATGCAATGTTTCTCTCATTAGAGCGGTCATATGAGAAATCAATCTTTGCTCTGTTCACATAAGAGTTACCTACTACTCCCACTTCCTCAAACTCAAAACTTCTGTATTTCAAAAATTACAGTTAGCAGATGAGACATGTAGCCTACCATTCATGATGAAATAATATGGAGGAAGTTGGACAAAATATTATATTAATCACAACACTGATGCACAGAATGATTCCGAGAGGTGATTCTGTGTCAGAGCTAAAAATGCAATAGTTTTATGACAATGAGCTTGTTCATCAATGTCAACAATTTAATGCTTCGGCTTGCATTGCAGATGTTTTGGCCAATAAACAACAGAAACAGGGAAATCCAGAGGACAATGAGGTATGTTTGAACACATCAGACATCCGTAACTGCCCATCATGAACAGAAAGCAATCACATTTACTTGTGTCTTATTCATTTTTCTTCTTCCTTTAAGAATGTTTATCACCTGTACTCCACAATCCTTGACAAACCAGTTCGCGCAGAAGATCACGTGTACAGTTTGTTGAACATGAACCAATGAATATCATCTGTGTTCATTATGTACAGCGAATATAAATAAAGTTTATAAAGCAGAAAAAACAGTGGGTGTTTATTTTTTAGAATTAGTGTTTCGTGTGAAATATGCTGTGACCTCACT
>NC_056709.1:8616065-8616725 GCF_018831695.1 Puntigrus tetrazona
TATATATATAGTATATGTAATGGGCTTCCATAACCTTCCTTATAAAACAGCCTTTGGGGGAAAGAAAAGTCACTACAACACTGCAATCAAATCAAATTTGTTTGCCAATTCTTTTAGTTGCAGAGTAGGAGCCAAATAAAAGTACTTCTCTCCATCTCCCTTTATCCTTGTCTGTCTTTTTCTCTTAAAAGAGTGGTACTTATTCCCCAGGGCCATAGTAACACTAGCCCCAAGGCTGAGAAGCGTCTATGAAAGCACTTAGGCAATGCCGTAAGCCAGATGAAATCTTATTACGAGAGCATATTCATTTTTTCCTTCCCGTGCATTGTGGGAGAGAGAGTTCATTTAATAAATGCTTTTTCTTCCTGACGGTATCAGAGGAACACAGACCGTCATCAAGGCCTATTTTCTCTGGCATTGTCAACACCACATACACTGTCATTAACATCTACTGTGGCACACACGCTCACGCACACACCATTGTCTGTCTGTGTTCTTGGCTAACGTGATATTTGATGTGCGCTGGGCCGTCTGCACTTTTCTTTAATGGGCCGCTCGAGTCTTTACATCAAACAGGCTGGCTAAACACACCGTGTGCGGTGCCGCTACAGTAAATGGCTCTGTGATAGTGTAGGTGGGACGTCTCTTTGATGGAGGGAT
>NC_056709.1:8616741-8623403 GCF_018831695.1 Puntigrus tetrazona
TGTCATTATGCGAGTAGTGTGTGTCAGGTGTGCGNGTGAAATGCTCCCGTGTATGTCACTCACAATTAAACAACAGCCACGTCTCTGCCTCTGCCATGTCTTTCCTGAATGCCTCAGTCACTTTTCCTTTCTCATTTTTCCAGGATGTCTTCCAAGCGACCAGCCTCTCCATATGGGGGAACAGATGGAGAGGTAGTCATGGCGACGAGCAGACAGCGATTGGAGGATGAAGAGGTTGACGGACATGCTGTCATTCACTTGCCCCTGAGTTCGTACTGCAGCAAAGTGTCCCCGCGATCTCCGCGACTGCTCGACAGCCCCCCAACACTACACGCGAACATGGTAGGTCCCCACGCTCGAAGCTTTCTCGCACGATTGGACGAGGTCGTCCCCTCCCACTCGGTTAATATGCATTTGACCGACCCCTCCTTCTTAGAATAAGCCCCTCCCATCGCGCCTCTCTCTCGCTTTCACTTTTGGCTCGGAAATGCCCATCACGCTTCAGTGATGTCACGGGCAGATGCAGCGAGACAGGTCATCTTTTTGAACGTGGCCAAAATGACTCACAAGCTTGGCTGTTCATGTGCCATTTTGGAGTGTGAGTTCATGATGGGTTATTGTAGTCATGAAGGATATGGACTGTATCACACATTTAAAGGCGTGAGATGAAATGTAAGGGTGATGGACCCCGTGACCCCGAAGCGTCGTTCTCACTTTAACACACACCTGAGCTCTGGTATCTCTTCGGTGCCCTTTCACCCAACTCTGCTATCTCTTTCGTCTCGATAAACGCAGGCTTCAGGAATCAATTTGGCTGTAAAACAATGAATCAGTACTTAAGGAACTTAACGGTAAGCTAATTCTGCAATTAACTGTGATTACAGGGCACGCTGGACTCTGCCGTTTTGGAACCGTTTCCCACAATAAACCAAAGTCCTCAAGCTTTTTCACTCAAGCGTCTCATTCGTTCTCACTTTATACAGTCAGCTTGCAGAGTGGTGTGTTTGTTTATGACTGTCTGTTCTCTCATTTATAGTCGCTACTATACATTTAGCACCTTAAAGTACTTATAAGCTCTATTTATACTAAGTTTCCAGAAAGAGTTTTTCTCAGTGATGCCTCAAGAACATTGAGTAGTTTTTTTTATTTGTTAACCTGAAGCACCTTTTTTCACTATAAAGAACCTTTTATTTAACGGAAAGGTTCCTTGAATCTTAAAGACTCTTCAAAGAACCAGAAGCCAATAAAGAACCTTTATTTCATCAAGCGTGTACGGGAAGGTAAAGCACAAAGATGTGCACTTTTCTTTGCAGTAAGTTTAGATTTGACACAGATTTGTTCCGTACATGATGATGCCAGTTCAGCAACACGAATAGCGCAGCTGCACGTGCAACCGAACAAATTGTATTTATTGTAAATTCTTATTAATCATAACGTGAATAATTATGTATCAGCAGCAGCGCAGTGCTTGTAATTGTTGTGTTATCTGAAAGACTAGACTGCTGTCTCTGTCTCTCGCGCTGACATGACAGACGTGGCATGAAAAAACACGCGCGCTGTATTTGATGTGGATTAATAAAGCGTATCCGTCTCGAGCACGGGCGGATTTTGGGAAAAGCAGGCTGGCATGTGTGAGACATTAAGTTTCCCTGAGCCGATCCGCGCTGACTGGCAGAAGAGTTGAGTGAGAGAGAGATTTACACGAGTGGGGACTCGGAGGGGCTTTGTCACGGCAATTGTATAAAGTGATAGGGAAGTGTAAATCGACTCGGCGAGTCCCTGGGTAGCGCGCAGCGGAAGATTACCGCTTTATCTTGTCATTGTAAATTAACACGGCAGCGGCGCACACGCGCTTCAGACTCCGCTGACCTCTTCATCCTGAGAGGGGGAGAGAGAGAGGGAGAGATGCGCGCTCGTGATGATGGGGTCAGCGGGGCTGAAGCGCGCACAACCCGCTACAGTAGTCGGCGCGGCGGTGCGCGTCCCCGGCGCTCTGTAAACTCATGCCAGTTTTTACAGGCGGGAAATAGAGGGCTTTGAAACCGAAAGGTGGGAAGAGCTTTACACGCGGGTGATAATAGCGAGGTGTTAATTACTCTCCCTTTTGTCCGGTTAATGAGGAGAGGCATTAAGAGAAGATGTGCGCTTCACGTTAAGATTTGTTTTTAGATGCGTCAAATGCAGCCTTTTTATGTCAAAAACAACGGAGTATCATTTCACCCGACTCCTGTACAGTGTTCCTAAAAGATTGCTTTTGTAAAAATCAAACATGTAATTTTCAAAAAAAAAAGAATAACATTTAAAAGTGAACTAAATTTGTTTATATATTTCTAGCTTCATATATTTTAATTTAATATTTAAAAAAAAAAATTTAAATATACATTGTGATTGTAATAAAATCAATTATTTGAGGTTTATTGAGAAACCAACAAAAACGAAAAAAATAATTAATCTTTGTTTACGGTACATTTTTGCTTCAGTGTTAGAAATATAAATTTTGCGCTCTTGTATTTACATTTTTTCCCCCCAAACAAATACAATCTATCAAATCTGACGATGCTTTAAAATGGCAGTGTCACACGAAACTAATTAATTAAAGCCTTTTCCATGACATAATAACCTCATGTAAATTCAGGGACGAGACAATGCAAGGTGTTTGGAAGTGTGTGAAGCATTTGTAAATCTTCATCTGTGTGTGCGTGCGCTCACGGCAGGATCAGGGCTGACAATAGCTCGGTGGAGCCAGGTTTAGAGGTGAGCGGATTGCGAACACACGGTAGAGATCAGCAACACGGGCTTAAGACAACAGACGAGGCGTCAGCACCGCAGGAGAGGAGAGATGTCCAACTCGAGCGTGTGTGTTTCAGCAGCGGGACTCTTGACAGTTTAACTGATAGCAAGCGTAGAGGTTAGATTCCCAGCGCGTGGTGAACGCGAGCCAGAGAATCACACGGCCGCGCTTCGAGTTAGTCTCATTAGCTAGACTCTACCTGTACCAGTGAAATAACTGGATTTAACTTAGCATATGGAAGCGTGAGAGAGGAGAAGCGACGAGAGAAACGCTCTGAGGGAAACAGGTTGGAATCCTGCGGAGTACAGGAAGGACAAACATAAAAAAAAAAAAAAAAGAAGGGAGAAAAAAGGTGGCATTTGGAAGAAAGCTGGCATCTGCGCTGAAGGGAGAAGACGAGAGGAAAAAACTAGAGGGGGAAAAGAAGGCATTTTGCTTTCTTGGCAAGAGTTGAAGTGTGTTTAAATGTGCTCCTGTCACACATGAGCTTAACAAGACAAAAGTTGGTTAATTCTGTCGCCATGCTGCCGTGGTTCAGGGATGAAGAGAGGGTCGTGGAGAGAGGCGCAGTTTCAGCCTTTCCACGAAGAATTGACATCTGCACAACTAAAAGCAGAACCGCCCACACCGCACAGAACGGCACATCAGAAATGCATATAAATACATATACTCAGCTTTGCACACTTATTCATCCCCAGCGGAAAATCGCACGCTCACACGTAATCGACGGACAAAATAGGGGTACTTAACCTGAATATCAGCCCTACTGTAGACCTGTTACTCACTTTTGCCTAGTATTTAAAAGGGAGGGGGGCAAAAGAAAGCAACACATAAGCCATTAGCTCATCTGCTGCTTCTTCTGTCCGAGACTTAGTGTCACGACCGAGGACATTAAAAAGCGAAGGAATACAGTTTCCTCGCACCTTCTATCGGAATTGTTTTCTAGACATCTCTGGAGAAAGACGCGAGCTGCGGTTTGAAGTATGCAGTGGATTAGATAGATTGGAAGTGACAGGTGTGACCGTGTTTTAAGATGCATGCCACACTAAAGCAGGCAGAGAGAAACGCCTGCCATTCTGCCACTCGCTCCCACTTTCTCCCTGGCTTTTTCTCTCTCTAGTCCTCCCCTCTTCTTTCTATCTTTCTTTTCCGTTAGTTCTTTAACGGCTAGTTGACAGTTTTGTTTGCGAATGGCGGGGTGATCTCGCACCACTTTGGTCATTTGCGACTGCAGAAGTCTCCTAATCCCAGTTCGACCGGCCCGACTGGAGCTGATGGGGCCGAGAGGGATGAAACGAAGGGGTGTGTCTGGAAAAACGTGCCTTTTTGCGGGGAGATTACGGAAAGAGGGGGGGGGGGGATCAGTATGCAAGCTGTCATATTTTCCGTGTATCATAAAAGCCTGTTAAGATCTTTTAAGCTTGCCAGTCATCAGTCTGTTTGTGAATGAGTATCAACGTGAAATGTCTCTCGGTATGCGTTCGTAGCAAGTGAAAGTGTTTCAGTTTAATTAGTTCTACAGTAATTATTATTATCATGATGATGATGATGGATTGTGACGAGTCAATCTGTGTGATATGTTCAGTGTAACTGGATATATGGAGTGTTGACAACTGCGTTTATGTACCCGATCTGAATATGATGTTTGTTTATTTGTCTGTTTCGTGTGAAAGAAAGTGATTAATGTTATTACATGGCATGTAAATGACTAAAATAAAGAAAACGGCAACGTTTGATGTTAAAACGTTTAGTCATTTATTGATTTTACTTAATGTAAAAATCATTTTTATAAATATATATTTTTATCAAATAGTAGAAAAACTTTAATAGAAAAGAGTATAATCATATTTTTTAGTACCGCTAATAATCATTATTTTTAAAACTTGTTTTAAAAACAATGTTGCATAGAATTGTTGCATAGAATTGTTTTGTGAATAGTAATAGACATGATTAAAAATAGTGTATAATTTTACATTTAGTCGTTTAATCGTTTTATCACATACAATTTAATGATTATAAATGTAAAGTAGTAACACTCTGTGACAAAAGCACATTACGAATGGCTAGCACTAAAAAAACAAAAACATTATTATTAATATTATTTCAGTTTTCTGTAGCATTTAAACTTTTTCCATCTTGCATATAATGAATTGTTTTGTTTGCTGGGGCCAAGTCAGATCATCCAACAGTCTCACTTTACTGATAAAAATAAAATTGCATTTGCCACTGTTCTGTCTTGTGAAAGTCTTGTGTAAATTGTGTCGCATTAAGCTTTAGTAAATGAACCATCTGCTGCTCTCTGTTCACTCTCTGAGTTAATGATTAAAAACAGATGTCATTATTAAAATCTAAGCGGGTAATAGACCTGCACACGGAACTTGATCAATCTTGTGAACTTCAGTTTGGACTGAGGACATTTTGCTTTGCGTGACGGATACAGGTGGCACGAAGAAGCTGATGTTGATTGTTGAGGTGTAAATCTGGTCACTGGATCCCAAACACGTCAGTGGGATTATGCTATTGTCTGATTGGCTGTGGCTGCTGTCAGTCACGCGGGTGGTAAGGTAGATAATAGATGTGGATTGACCAAAGATTAACCCTGATTAAAGGACTTGTACTGTTGACCTCGTCTCTAAATACCTGACTTGTTTTGTAATTAAACTTTATAAAGGAGATGCAGAGCTGGGCGGAAGTAACGTGGTGTGTATAATAATTCATCATCATAAATCAGTCATTTACCCATTTTACAGTGTGTGCATATACTTGCTGAAGCAATATTTAAATTATATAAATTAAGGATAAATAAGCATATTTATTATTTACAAAACATTTACAAAAAGCTTTTTTTTGTAGCAGAATCTCAATAAACCGGTTTTATTCAAGTCAAAATGTCATTTAATATGGCTATATTAAGTTATACCAATAAAAGTAATTTTTATGGCTCGTATTAGTTCGAAATAGCCCCTTAAGTCAACAACTGCACAGTTTCCTTTTTTGTTGCGCGCAAGCCTAACTCTGAGGTTTTCTCATTACATAAGAAAACATAAGATGAGAACTGTTATATATTTGGACGTAAGATCAATGCATGAAACGTCGAAGATGGTGATTGATATCGCAGCTGTCATGTTGGTCAAAAAGAGAAGAAAAATGTGGTTGAAAAACTTGGACGTTCTTGTGTGTTTGGAGCTGATTCAAAGTAGAAAAACTTCCCTTCTCAGAGAAAGAGACAGTTTCTGTGATGGTGAAACGACTGAAACTTTTCGCCGCTAATGATTTTGTGTAAAGAGACTTCAGACCGACAGAGGCAAAGAGAGAAAGGGAGACTTTCTACAGTACAGATGGGCAGATGAGGATGAAAGTCAATCTAAACATGCCTCAACACTCAGGAACAGGACGAAATAATTAGTGAAGGCCTGTTTGTCGCTTTGTTTAACACCCTGTCTCTCTCTCTCTCTCTCTCTCCGTCAGGATCAGGATGGCAGTAAAGGCCTGGCCCTGAGCCCCTACCCCCAGCACAACTCTTCTACCTCACCCAGTAAGCAGCAGCAGCAGCAGCAGGAGGAGGGGTCCATGCGGCCGGGGAGCGAACCCAGCTCCGCTTCAGCTCTGGGCACCCCGGAGAGACGCAAGGGCAGCCTGGCCGACGTGGTCGACACGCTCAAACAGCGCAAGATGGAGGAACTCATCAAGAACGAGCCAGAGGGTGAGTGAGGGACAATTTAATACGTGTTTAGACTCACATCCTCAACTTTTGCTCCGATTTGCAGCACGTTGTCAAAGTCTTGAGAGCCAAACAGTGATCTAACCTGTCATACCTGTCTTTCTTTGCACATTTTGAGTAATACAATTAGTCATTTAATATATATATATA
>NC_056709.1:8623503-8626038 GCF_018831695.1 Puntigrus tetrazona
CTTTCTCTCTCCTTCTCTCTCCATCCTCTCTTCCTCCTGCCCTACTGTTGGTGCCATTAGAGAGACGGGCCTTTATTACAGCAAATGGACTTTAAATGAGCTATATTGTGATGTTGCCTGCCTGTGGTAATTCTCTTTCTTTCTCTCTCTCTCTTTCTCTCTCTCTCTCTGTCTATCTCCCCTCCAGAGGCCCCCAGTATTGAGAGGCTGTTGTCTAAGGACTGGAAGGACAAGCTATTGGCCATGGGTTCTGGTAACTTTGGAGAGATCAAAGGTAAAACGAAAGACTTTGTGTCTTCATGTGACCTCAGAGTGTATGCGTGTTGCGCCGGACGGTTGATATACCTGTTGTGTCTCTTTTTTTACGTGATACAAAACCAAAGTATTCGCTGTTTCAATTGGCTGTTGTGTCAGAAGAGCTGGTTTTGCGGTTCTAGATTAGAATAATCACAGTTATAATTGTACGTATCAAATGTCACCCAAGACATCTTCAAGCGCTCCGAAAGCACAGGTATGCTAAACCACCTAGCGCTAGCCTCTTCGCCGGCCCCGGTTAATGATCTGCCGGGATGACTTGCTAAGCAACAGCCTCGCTCATGTTAGCACGGTTAATGATACATCCTGTTAGGTCACTCAGCCGTAGCGGGAACACACTCCACTGTCACTTTAACAAGCCTCCATACACCTTCCTCGCATTAGCGGCGTGTTCGCGAGGCTAACTCGGGAGTACATGTACTTCATTAAGCGACTCAGAAATATTTAATCAAACGAAGCTTGTTCTCGCTCCTGGAGCAGAAAAGGGAGCGCCATTGATCAAGCCGTCGGTGCGGTAACCCTACTGTGTTGACATTTCAGTAAGAGAGCATCCCCGCCACGACCACCGATGACTAGCGGTTGGAAAGGGCCCTCGACACTGTCCCCTCTCTGTGTGTGAATACCCTTTAAGATCAGAAATGGACACACAAGTATATACAAACTAGTAGGTCGTTTTAAATTAGGTGCTGAAAGCATTTAATATTACACGTAAAATGTACTGATAGCAAAGAAGAAGTCAGAGGACTTTTTTTTTGTTAACTAATTAGAAACACTGAATCATTTTGTACTGTATGTTCGCGTTTGGCTTTGCTGAGATGTCTTTGGGAGATGGGTTTTTGGCAAAAGGGCGTTTTGTTCGAAAATGGTAGCAAAAGTGCTTAAATTGCTCCTAGCAAATTCATTACAAGCAATTTTGCCATTAGCAGGTATTTTCCCTGAAATTAAACCAAGGTTGATAGTTGATCTCAACATATAACAGGGGCTTTTCAGAGTGATACCATAAAAGAACCATTTGGAGATTCTTACTGCTTTTTTCTGCTATGAAGAAACTTTTGTCCATGATACACTATAGATGCCAATACGGAACCATTATGGGAAGATGAGAGCTGCATAGTGACATGGTGATACAGAAATATATCGTCTATTTTTGCACAACTGAAGCACTGTATTGACCAGTGTTCAGAACCAGATCTATGCATTTAATAGAACAGATGCATTGTACTTTATGAAGTCGACAAAATATATCGTACAGTAAAGAACTGCCCGTGTTAACCACATAGGAGATGATTACAGTGCAAAAGAGACAGAATGGGAGAAGAAAAGATGGAAAGAAAAGTGGTAATGGACAATAAGAGCCTCGGGCTAAGCTCTTTCTCTCCTTCTCTCCCTCATGTAACACAGCACTGTGCTGCTTTAGGGATTTATCTTTTAAGCCCAGTCATTAATTAGCAGTGAGAGCTGCTTGACAGGTATTACATTGTTACAAATTGGTTAATTACTGTGGTTTGTGACATGAGGCAAGGCAGTAAAGGCAGCCTTAGGATGTTTAGAGAGAGAGGAAACCACTTATTGATCCAAAGCTGAACTTTCAGTAGGCAAGGTAAAAAGCCTTCGGTTGTGATTGATGAGCCTGGCGTGTTTTCTTATGTGTGTGTATAAACACCTTCTGTCAACTCTAGACTTAGGGCATCTAGAGTATATTGTGTCAGAGGTCTATTCACGTTTTAATGAGTGAGTCTTACTGACTGTGCTAGGGACGTGCAAAGCTACAAATGCTCATAAACTAGTCGGTACTGTAGGTATTCTGAATGACACTTTGTAATAATGGTGGTTTGTGGGTATGTCCACCAGCAATGATCAGATGCATTTACTGATGAATTTGGTCAAAAACATCTGGACGGAGTGCATTTTTCGATATAATGTGTTTTTATCAGGCACAACAACAAGTTTTTTGTTTCGTTTTTTTTTTCTGCAGGCCCAGATGGAAAACAAGATTTTTTTGTTTTATTTTTAGCAACCTATTTTTAATGTGTAATAATTTTTTTGTTTAACGTTACAGTTTATTTACAGAAATACATATATTTATGTATTTTATTCGCAGTAATAACTGGAAATTATACTTTATCTCCATGAAAGCTTTGAATTCATCTACACATTTTGTCATTGATTGTCATTGTAATTGATACTAAGATATAAGTTATGGTTAGAATATTTAATTAA
>NC_056709.1:8626138-8640070 GCF_018831695.1 Puntigrus tetrazona
ATATATTAATTGTTTTTTCACAGTTTTTAATAAGATGTATAGTATTTCTGTATTGTGTACTTAACTTCATGGTTCCTGTGTTTTTAGGCGAGTTCTCCCAGTAAAGACCCAGTGCGATCATACACACCTGCCAGTCAAGATGGAGGCAGCAGATCTCATGATAAGACTGACAGCAAGCCTAATGTCAGTGAGGGTAAGTGCAACGGTCCCTTCACAAAAATAAGGTCTTCATGGAGTGCTAATTAGCATATTCACATTTGGTCATTGGCATTCATTGTGTTCCAATGTTTCGAGGCTGTTGTTTGAGAGTAAAAGAGGTTTTTGAAAGTTTTAATTTTGATGGAAACCCATGCAAGTTGTTTGTCTGTGTGTGTGTCAGCAATTACAATGCCATTGCTTTTAATGCACTCTACATTGAGATGATCCAAGTTCCTTTGCTTCAAGTTCTATGTAGCCTCTTGGTGGTTTCATGTGAATAATACATTTCACAGCTCTTTGGCTATTAAAGAGTCCTCAAGTGTTTTCTCAAAAAGCTTTCCTTTTGTTTTCATACATTCTATGAAATTGTTTCAGTTTTCTATTTTTCCTTGGTATAACTAACGGTTTTAAGCTCAAGGATTTTCAGAACAGCATTTCTCTTATTGAGATGAAAAATGCATAGTTTTTCTTTGTCTGTGTCTATTTAACTACATTTAGGCACTTTATTATGTTAAAGAAATAGTTCACTCAAAAATTTTAATTCTGTCACCATTTACTCACCCACGAGTAGTTGCACATTTGTATAAGTTTCTTTGTTCTGCAGAACACAAAGATATTAAAAAAAAAAAAAAAAANNNCTTCCATAGTATTTTCGATGTGTTCGGCAGAACAAAGAAATTCATACAGATTAGGAACTACTCGTGGGTGAGTAAATGATGACAAAATATTTATTTTTTGGATCAACTATTCCTTTAAGTATAAATGTATATTGTAGATTGTTAATTAGAAGTTGATTAGAAGTAAATCTCTCTCTCATATCTCTCATATACACACATATAAAATAACAATAAAGCCCTTCCTACATCTACCCTAACCCTACCCAACACTTTATTTTGAACTTTTTGATTATTTCCTTCATTATTATTGAACATAAATGCTTTTATAATGTGATTAAAAAATGTAAAAAGGGAGAAAAATTTTTGTCAGAAGGTCACAATCGCCATAAGTTTTACCATCTGCACCACTGAAACAGTCACATACAATCTCAGTCACACACTGGCATGTGGAATTAGTGTAAATAGCCACTCAGTGTATATTAATGTAATATAGTTAAATTTTAAATACAAATAATATATATATTTTTTTTTTAGTGATGCCTACTATTGAAAAACTTCTGAATACGGACTGGAAAGAAAAGTTCCTTGGGAAGGGTCTTCAGAGCAGTGTCAACCTAAAAGGTGAATTATACTGCACATACATAAATCATTAAATGGAGCAACCATATAGTGTTGTTTATATATGTTCCATTGTAGATCATCTCACATTTGTGTTTCACTGACACCTTCTGCCTGACCACCAGCATGTGCGTATGTGTTTACAGGAACCCCAGAGAGTCTGGCAGAGAAGGAGCTTCAGTTGTTGTTGATGATCAACCAGCTCTCTGGTCTGCGAGAGCAGCTGCTAGGAGCTCATTCTGAGCAGAGGAACATGGCCGCTCTGCTGCTGGAGAAACAGCAGCAACAGATGGAACTGGCAAGGCAGCAGCAAGAACAGGTGTGGAGAAAAATTTAGTTGAAAAAGTGAAAAAGTGAAAAAATGAGGGTGGGGGGGTGGTGGTTTGCATGGGAAATCAGCAACAGCAATATGTGAGTTAGTTTGTTTCCTAAATACAGATTCTTTGTTTAGATCGCCAAACAGCAGCAGCAGTTGATACAGCAGCAACATAAAATAAACTTACTGCAGCAGCAAATTCAGGTGAGGTTGAATGTCATGATTGAACATGTTGCAATATTTTTTTACTTTATGAACTGGGGACAATCTTAAGATCATAACGGAATAGTTCACCTAAAAGGTCATACTTCTAAACTATAAAAGGTGAACTATTTGGACAGTGTGGAAATACTCTGAAATTTTCTCTGTGACTTTTGACCCAGCAGGTAAACATGCCATATGTTATGATCCCTGCCTTTCATCCCAATGCCCAGCCGTTGCCAGTCACCTCTGAAGCCCAAATGGGTTTGCCTCTGCAGCCCATTCCCTGCAAACCAGGTGAGCTTTACCAAAACCTTAGTAATATACTTACCTCTCCTCTCTTCACCCGATAAAGTGAATTGTTCGCATATCCTGATATAGGCCTGAAAGACCTACCTACTGGCATGTTGAGCAACTGCTAGCTTTTACAATAAGAGTTTGTTAGGACACAGGATTCAGCAATCGGTTATCTTCAGATGGATCAAACAGCATCTGTCAAAAATATCTAACTAATTGACTTCAAATATTATCTCTTGTCAGTTATTTGAAAAACTTGTTTGCTCTTGCGCTGTTCAGCATACTCTTATCAGCAGTTGTTTGTATTTTTAGGTAATAAGTAGACTGGAGCAAAGCTGAACAGAAAAAGGGAATACTTGTTATTTAAGACGTGTATTAACCGCAAAAGAACTTTTTTCTTTTCTTAATGCATGTTTGTCTGAAGGTCTGTTCTGTAATACAAGTAGTTGTTGCATGAATTGATGGTTTTGCTTATGTCTTTGGTCCACTTAGAAAGAGTTTCAAAAAGAAAGACTTTTGAAAGGACTGCTTGAGTGAATTTTTTGCACATGCACTGAAGAACGGCTCAGGGTTGGCCATTGATTTAGAGTGTATATTGATCTCGTAAAATACAGAGCAGGTTCTTTGCATTGACATCCGTGATGCGTGGCACTGTGTCCTCGCTCAGTTAATAGACTCTTGTGAAAGCACAACTTTGATGCTTGTATGCATGTACTCTATTCGCTTAGAAGATGAAGGGTAGAAGGAAAGAACAGGGAACAATAGCACAAGTGTATGAGCTAGTCGGCTAACAGCGTGAGTGGCATAGTTGAGCTGCCTTTGTAAAGAAACCTGGAGTAGGGGACCAAGGACGCACATAGCTGAATAAAGTCTTTGAGCTCAGATTCATATTAGAGATGTTCTCATGCGATTAAACATTTTGAGAAGTTTACCATTTTGGAAATATTGACCTGAACCCAACAGTTGGCCAAGTCCCATTGGGCTTTGGTTGGGTAGTAGATCTCTAGCAGGTTCACTGAGCATTTATAAATGAGAGTAAATCCTTTCCAAGTTTCAGTTTTCTGATTTAAATTTACTTGTATTCAGTGGAGTATCCCATGCCGTTGCTGCCCAATCCACACTCCACACCAGTCAAGAGGTCCAGTGGTACAGTCTTTCGCCAGGTAGGCTTTTTTGCATTGTTTTGCAGGTCATCTCACATTGTTGTACTCATTAGTGAATCTCACAATGACTTTGTGCTTCAGGATACCAGTCAACCTCTGAACCTCACGGCTAAACCCAAGACCCCAAGTCCGCAGGCACTGGAAATGGCCCACTTGCAGACCGGGTACCGACCCAGAGATCTGCCACATAGCCCTCCTCGAACTGCCCTCAGCCTGAGTATGTGATACTACACCTCACTGACACATCCAGTCTTTAACTTCATTTGCTTGCAAGGTTAAAGCTGTGCTGTGTGTTTTGAGCTGATTTGACAAGTGTAAAGTTTGCTTTGTTACACATAATTTTGCAACAACCTCAGAACTGTTTAGTAGATTTAGACCATGACCACAAATTTCTTTATTACAGTTCCATAACAAGTTCCACAACTTTGTTGTGCTGTCAGGTGTGTCAGAAAATCTCTATGAGTCAGACACATCCACTGTGGTTTTCCTGCTATGGCATTTGAGAAGGCAGTCTTTGAGGTTTACATTTAGAAAAAAGGACCATGATAGAAAGGACCCTTCTTTGGGTTCCCACTGCCAATATGCTTCTATCCCAAGTATTAATGGCAGTTGTCTGCAGTTCAGAAAACCTGTTCCCCCTTCGAACCAGCCCCTGAGAATGTGTCAGCACCAGACGTGACTGTTTGTCTTAAGCCTTTGGACTCAAGACTAGGGAGCTCATCCGGGATAGGATCATATACTTGAGATCGAGCCAAGTGCTTTATTTGTGCATCACAAGACGGAGAGGGATAAACGTATCTCTCTTGACCTTGTCTAAAGTTTCCTTTCTCTCTCGCCCTTTCACTCTTCAGGCTTCTTGGGAGAGGGTGATGTTGTGACACAAGCCATTCATGATGCCCAGCAGCTGTTGCGTGGAGGACAAGGCCCGACGGGCCGAGAGAGGGACCGTGAGAGGGACAACAACACAAGGCTGGTGAGTCGACATCTTAGCGCACACACAAACATGCTCTCAGATACTCCACACCCCAGTTCTCCAAGGTTCCTCACGGCACCTGGGCCCCGCTGTTTGTCACCATTGGTCATGCTTCAAGGCCGAAGCATCGGGGCAAGTGTCCATTAATGGCCCACACTTGAAGTGCCTCTCTTTCAGAACACCCACTGTGTTACAAGAGAAGAGGGGCGGTCAGGGTCAGCAATGGATATTGGTTTACAGAGGTTCATGATATCAGGGGTGCATTCCCCTTTCAGCCAAGAACAGCTGTTATTAGAGTCCCACTGCAACTTGTGTGTTCGCTTGTTTGTATACGTGGCAATTGCGGAACAGCCTCGAGTCTCCGTAGGCACCTGTTTCGACAACCACTTTGTTGCTCCTTTTGAGTTCAGTTTAACCGCAGGGAGATATGACAGTGATTTCGCCTTTGTTGTCAACAGGGTTTTGAAGCATTCCACTTAAACCTGTTTTTACAGCTTGGCACTTGTAGAACTGTTTTACGCGCTCTTGAAAATGCAGGTAGACGTAGACAACAATGCCGGGATCTTTGAAAGGGAGATGAATATAGCTCATTAATGTTTGAATTTCAGAATTATATTTGACAACCACATGTCCCTGGAGCTCTTTGTGCTGTTGCTTTTGTAATGTTGTCCATCTTCTGTAGCAAGAGCGCTAATATAAAAGCAATTCCTGTTCCAGCTGAATGCAGTGATCATTGATGACTGTTTTTTTACATATGTTTTAACATAAGCCATCTTTTCATCTCTGTTGATCGTTTTTAAGGAGGCGTCTCGAGACCGGATGGATGACGGACAGTCCCTTCGGGTGAATGAGGACCACCTCAGTAGTGACTCCGAGGGTATGTATGGGCCAATTTTCATTTTTCACATTTTTTTTTGTTTTATTTTGGCAATACATTAACAGGCATGCTTAAATCTTATGCTTCAGCTGTTCAGAGTCTGTAAAGGCTTATTCCACCCTAAAATCACTATTTTTATTAATCACTTACCCCCATGTTTTTTTTTTTTTTTTTTAAAGCTTCATTCATCTTTGAAACACAATTGAAGACATTTTGGATGAAAACTGGGAGGCTTGTGACTGTCTCTAAATAACACTGTCAAGGCCCAGAAAATCTTCAAAGACATTGTCAGAAAAGTCCATCTGCCATCAGTGGTTCAATCTGAAGCTACAAGAATACTTTTGGTACAGAAAGAAAGTAAAAATAATGGCTTCATTAAACAATTTGTCTCCTCCATATCTTCTCTGCTTTACCATAGCACCATATTGAAGAGTATCCACTGGATAACATAATACTTGAACCACTGATGGCAGATGTAGTACGTTGATGATGATGTCTTTCATACTTTTTTTGGGCTTGATAATGTTCATTACTTGGCAGTCAATGGGACAGTTGCAAGCCTCTCGGTTTTCATCTCAATTATCTTACATTGTGTTCTGAAGACGAACAATGCTTTTACTGGTTTGAGACGACATGGGGGTAAGTGATTTATGACAAAATGTTCATTTTGGGGTGGAGTAACCCTTTAAATTAGTTTTTGCGCTTCATCTTGAGTGATGCCATGTCAACTTAAAGACGGATTGCATTGTTCTATTCTTTTGCAAACTATTTTGTAGTTATGTAAATGCCCCCTAACAAACCTGTCGGACAGAATAGTTGAATAGCTGTTCAGGCAACCCCTACATTGCTCATTTTGAGGTGTAGTTTTGCATGTCACTAGTATGTGTGCACATTTTTTTGCCAAGAATTTTGACTTGATCACATATTTGTGTGCTTTTCTGATCAAATAAACAATTGCCTATGAATGCATATGAATTTATGACTGTTTCTAATACAATAAAAAAACCCTCTTTGGCATGCAGCAAACACAGATGCCACCTGCCTGTGTAATTGCGTTTGGCTGCAGGGCGTGTAGTCAAACAAAAGGAAGTTATGTGTGTCTAGACTGATTGTTTTGTTTTTAATCTTGTTGTTCCCAACAGGGCAGATGGCAATCTCTGGTGTGGGAAGCTTTGGTGAATCCCGGACTCCCTCCTCTGGCCACATCAAACGTCCCATGAACGCCTTCATGGTGTGGGCCAAAGACGAAAGACGACGCATCCTTCAGGCGTTCCCTGATATGCACAACTCCAGTATCAGCAAGATCCTCGGTAAGAGAGAAAAAAAAAGGTTTTAGCGATAGTCTATTGATTAGTTAATATGGTAACACTTTTGATGAGGTAATACTATTCGTATCAGCTGGTTGCATGCATATTACTAGCATATCGGCTGTTTATTAGCAAGTATTAATGCATCACCATATACTACATTCCTTATCCCTAAATGTAACAATATCAATTAGCAGCAAATTATGAATTCATTGAGGGAATACCCTTGCAGTTAATGGTGAATGCGTATTCCTTAATCTAAAGTGTTAGCAGTTTAGAGGTTGTAATATTACTATTATATTTAAAAATTATACCATTGCACGCACATAAATGATTGATACAAGTCTGACAACTCTTAACTTGCAAATATTAATTGTTGTACTTAGTCTTTCATTCTGGCCGTAGATTATTTTTTTTACATAAGCACATAGCTTTGTCCATCAAAGTGTTTTTATAATTGTCTTCTTGTCAAAGAAAAATGTTGCTGTCAAATATTTTTCACCATACTTTCTATCAACGAATGCTCTGCTGACTATAATGTCTCTAATCCTTCCTCTTTGTGGATTCTGAAGCACCTGTTCTGACAACATTGTCCTCATTGTTGTATTATTATTTCATCTCCTCTGTCCCTTTATCTTTCTCTTGAGATCAGTTGTTTATTGTTGGGATGGGCTGAGGGGTTATGGGAACGTTGAGTTTGTTATGCTCACAGCTAATCCTACAGTCACAAGCGGAGGTGTTACTCTGTAAAACACGTCTATATTTTCAAACACGCAACTTGCTATTGCCCCCTGGAATGGAGGAGGACACAAGGTCTTAGGGGGTTAAAAAAGGGGTCACAACAGGGCACGAACAACCACCTGGCTCCTGGGGTGACAGGAAAACAACACCCAAAACGTCAGCCCCCCTCATCCCTTGCTGCACCTCTGCCTTCCTCAGTTCTTTCCTTTCGCAAAACGGTCGCATTCCATTCCATTGTGGTGACACCGACACCCTCCTGATTCAGGCTTTCTTCTGCTCCTGAACGTGGCCCGCACCTACGTTTCTGTCAGTTTCCTACTTTTTTTTTTTTTTTTNGGTAAATCAAATTCTCGCGATGTGAAGTATTTGTAACATGTAACATCTTTGTCAGTGATTTAGTTTTTTTTTTGTACTTTGCACTACTTTGTACTTTCACTCTTAATTTATCTCACTTCCCGGTCAATGTGGAATTTCAACTCTCACCGACACTCAAAAAAACCAAAAAAACACAGAAAAACCTGCTCCAAATGTACTATGTGGCCCAAAGTATGTGGATACTTCCTTCTAATAAACTGGTTTAGTAGCTTTAATCGTTACTGACGTGCATATAATGTACAGCCATACAATTTTTTTTTTACTGCAATAGTGTATATCTTTATTTTTGAAAAACATTTCCGTGTGTGTATGAACAAGCTCCCATAAATGTATCGTTTAGGTCTAGATACTTTTGAGGCCCACATGTAGTTTTCCTTTGGTTGTGTGATATTGTATCTTACTTATTGTAATTTTTGTGGTCCTTTAGGGTCTCGGTGGAAGTCCATGTCCAATCAGGAGAAGCAGCCCTACTACGAAGAGCAGGCAAGACTGAGTCGGCAGCATCTGGAACGTTACCCAGACTACAAATACAAACCCCGGCCGAAGAGGACCTGCATTGTGGAGGGTAGACGACTGCGGGTCGGAGAGTACAAGGCCATGATGAAGAGTCGACGACAGGAGCAAAGAGTTACTTATCCTCAGAGGTGATGCCTGCTGACTCGCTCAACAGATCATACATTTAAATGGAGAATGCAGTAGGGTTGTGCATCTCCATAACGAAAAGGCTTTCTTTTATTTCTGTGGTTCAGACAGACTGTGTTGCAGTCTATGAAATCAATCTACAGAGTCAAAAAGTTTCTTCTTTTTTAACAGTGACAGAAAAATCTGAAGGCCGTCCGTCACTTTGACATTACACTGAGGGTGATCTATTGTAATTTGTGACCGTAATCCCACCCCAGCCCTGTTGGTGGCGAGATCATTGGCGTCTAGAATAAAAATACAACTTTTACGTTTTGTACAATGCCTTTGATTTATAAAGCGAAAGAGATGGTCACGCCACATTTCAGAGTGAAAAACAGTATTTATTGCTTGAATTTACATATAAAATGGACTGAATTTGAAATCTGAGATGTTGCCTTGTATCAAAAGTAACAACCCATAAAGCTTAGCCTATTGCAATGGGAGGCGCACTATATGTACGGTTCATTCATCAACTGAAGACAGAACTGATTGGGATTTAAAGTGACCCTGTTATAGGTTATGAAAGGTTCATATTTAGATTTTGGAGACTTTCTTTTGAGAGACAGTAACTGCATAGACGGTGTACTTTCAGATTTAAAACTCTGCAGGATGCTTACGTTCAATTCATTTCATTTAGAGCTATATTACACATTGCATGAAAGATCATTTTCAAAAAGCCATAATAGGGGCACGTTTAAAAATCGATATTGGTTCATAAAAATGTGAATATATTAAAAATATAAATAAAAAAACATATATATTAATATATTTTAAACCCATGCCTGGCATATTTAGTTGTTTTTAGTTTGTGGTGTTGAAAAGGAAGCTATATAAAAAAAATTATATATTTTATGCAATATTAATATTTTATATACAACATTATTAAAGTCCAACACAACCTCTGATCTAAATAATATTGGTCATGTTCTAAATAATAAATGTGTAGTGCATCAACAAAAAATATTTATTTTTTTATTTATTTTTGTAAATGATAGAAATTGGCATTTCCATTGAAATTATTTGTATCCAATGCATTTTTTTTTTTTTAATCGATGCATAACATAATTAAGTTTTCTATGCCAATGCATAGCATCGTTAACTTGTATGCCTGATGTTTAACTTTGACCTTTATTCCCACAGCCATTCAGAGCAGCAGCTACCGTACCCCTCCAGTGAAGGACAGTACCCGACCACGCCGGTGTCCATGGCCCCACTGCCCTTGCACCCTGCCCTCCTGGAGCACTACCTTCCTCGGGGTCTGGAGCCTCCAAAAGGCCAAGGCAGCGAGATGCTTGAGGCCGCGCGGCCCCGACAGCCCTACAGCGAAGGGGAGGAGAGTGACGCGGGTGAGCGCAGTGAGGGAGAGCTGGTTGTCCTCACTGACTGAGACAGAACCGGGGAATAATCGGAGGACAGAGGGTGCAAAATGCGATGAATGAGACGGACAGTATAACTGGGAGACTTTACAATCCCTACCTACAACATGATGGTGTCCAATAAATGGTATAGGTCAGTGTTTTTTTTTTTCTGTCCAGTTGTGAGGATGTCCTGGTTTCAGACACGCCAGATCAGTCACGTGCTTCTCTAGGGTTGGTTAGGAAGGCAGCAGACGTGATAAGCGGAGCACATATCTTAATTTTTCAGATTTTTCCAGCGGTTTAGGCCAGACACCCAGAACAGGTCTCGCATAGTGACCTCCGCTTGGAAAAAGCAAGCCTCTTTCAATCTATGATATTCAATGAGACTGTAAATATCAAGTCTTTCGAAGGCATTGTGAAGCCGGCGTTCAAAAATTGTTTTAAAAACCATCAAATGTCACTGCGTTTATTATGAAGTAAATGTTATCTGCGAAGTGCATCGGCAACTGCAGATAAGCGTATTCACTGTTGGCTTATCTGAAAAAGTTCCACATTTGACACCGTGTCAAATGATTGGCAATAATAGCATTAAACGGTTCACACAGACGAAAAGAGTATGGCGAGTAAACTGAAAAGAAAACAATGAGCTATTTCTTTAAATAGCGTGAAGATGCTATGAATCATTTTGCCATAGAAAATGAAAAGGTTAAAGAAGAGAAAAAAAACTAAACCCTCTCCGTGTTAGAACGCTTCTTGATGTCACCAGGGTTTTCCTGCAAAAGTTCCTGTTAAGACTGTGCCAAGGTACTTTCCAGAGCTCAAGGGCTGAGCAAAAAAAGAAAAAGAAAACAAGTGGACTTGGAAAAAGGAAGGAACATTCCTGAACTCCTTGTCCAGTTTATTATACCAGATAATGACGATTAGTGGCTGTTCTGTTACAGAGATTTAAGCAGCCTGCCCCTTTAAGACTCGCTAAAGGCAGCGAAGGTCGGTGGCGTCCTCTGCTGTTCGAATCTGGGTACTGCACTTAAGAGATTTCCCCAGGTCAAAATCATATTTTTATTTCTTTTGATTTAGTGCAGAATAATCACTTGAAATGCACTTTCCCCATCTAATATATATTTTCAGATCCTCATGATTCATAAAACTTTTTTTTTTCCACAGTAGAATTTTGCACTTGATGTACATACGCAAATAATTTCTACAATATTCATTTTGTGAAAGGAGATGTGAATAATACCCTTGCCTCAGATTACTCCCATTTTTAAAAAATTTGGTTTACTTTTATATTTTAGTGTGTGCGCGCGTGTGTGTGTGTATAGAGTGATTTTTTTTTTTTGTGCTGAAGAAAATAACTGAGTTATCATTCCAGCAGTTCTTATGACCGGGTCCATATTATTGGGCTGCTAGTCAATTTACAGTTGAGCTGAAATGTAAACATTTTGTTTAAAAAAAAAAAAAAATTATAAACATTTATATTTTAAAGAGGAGCTTTTAGGAGATATTTGCAAGTGGACTGTTAGGATAAACCTAACATTTTAAAGAAAATTATGACTTGTATATAGCTGGACACAGAAATACAGTTTGTATTTTTATCTGTAGAATAAACCCATGCGGGCAAAAAAAAAAAAAAAAAAAAAAANTATTTTGTTTATAAAAGTGTATAATTTAAAGGTGTACATGTTTTTTTTCTTCTGTATGTTGCATTTTTTTCCGAGCAAGTTTCTGTGGTTTGTTTTTGAAGCATAAATAATAAAATGTTATGTTTACTTACGTGATTATTATTTTTTTTAATATGTTTGGAGCATTCAGTGAACAAATGGATTCATAAAAGTGCTAATTATTAATTCAAGTCATTGAGATAACCGCGTTGTGCCACAATCATAGCCGAGGATTAATAGACGAGATAATTTAGCTTATTACGCAACTTCCAAATCAAAACGTTTATGTAGAAAGGGCTCGAGAAAATGGCGGTTTTCACCTCATTCAAACGGCTGAATCTCTGAGGGGGGAAAAAAACTAGTTCCTGCACATTAGCGCTGAGGATGTTGTCCTGCGTGTGTGTAACTGCACTGTGTTTGTTTGATTCGGGATATCCTCAATAGTAGTCTTCCTGTGCTTTTACCGGGACAAAATGCGGGTCACCGTCCACAGGAGACAGGCAAAAGTTCAACGAGGAAACTTAAGTGTGTGAGCGGGTGTGACACACGAGACACCTTGGGTTACTAGAGGCCATTTTGATTCACATTTAATGCACATTACAGACCTCTCGGTCTGTTTAACAGAGGGGAAAAAAGGACATTACCACACAATTAGATCCAACTTTAACGTTTTAATGGAAAATTTGAATAATTATTAAATTATTCTCCTCACAGTTGAATAGAAGCGAAAACATTGTACAGTATTTTTTCACAATATTTCACAGTATTTACAGATTCCTTATCAGTGCCGAAAGCCTCGCTGCGTTTTAGTAGCGCCGCCTGCTGGAGACACACACACACACACACACACACACACACACGGGTCCATGCCAACCTAACAATCCAGTACACTCCCAGTTCAGTTAAATATACAAAACGAGTAGAAATACTAAAGATGTAAGTATAAATGAAACATAATCTGTACATTTCTTCAGTACATTCACAAAAGAACTGATATAAAGCGCACGCCGTGAAGCCGACCTGTTTGGTATGTTTTCGAAATAGCAAACAAAACAAAACAAAAAAAAATCTCAACGCAGATGCTTCCTGTAAACATCCCTTTTAAGAGCAAAGGTTCGAAAAGGGATATTTACAAGGTCATTTCAAATAATGGAGGACTTGTATTATGTACAGGGGTGGTATGAAATGTCTAGGATGTTATAATCTACTTTGTTCCACCATCTCCATCCCAACGAGGAATAAACAGCTGTAGCCACATTAAGATGATATTAAAGTGAAAAAAATATAATCTCAGATCAACAAAATAAACTTTCCAGGAAATGGGAATGGTGTTTGTAAACATTTCCCCCTTCACATTAATAATGGCCTTCATATCGTAAAAGAAAACTGACAAGGGACTAATATTTTACAGAAGTAGTTTTCTTACGGTGGACACATTCACATATGTACATCTACACACATATCTTGCAAAATTGCACTCCTGTTATATGAACATACATATTGTTCAAATGTATAACATTCTTCATGCACGTAAGGAATATGCAACCTATATAAATAGTTTCCACTTTTTTTAGTCATCAGTCATGGACCACAAAGTGCCGAAGATGTAAAACTGCATCAGCTGACCTTAAAAGTAGAATCTCGTGGAACGGTCAAGATCATTATGAATAAAGAACGTGAAGCTAATTTTAGTACCTTTTTTCCTCATGAAAATTAATTCCAGTAGCGTACTGTAATTCTAATTAAATGTTAATTTTCATTAATGCAATGCCCATAAAATAATAATATTATATATTAAATGATAATACCAATTAAATTGGGTAGAGCATTTGTGATTTACAGTATTCTTTAATTTACACTGATTTTAATTTTAAAATAATGTTCAGTATTTATTTATTTATTTTTGCTGCAATGGGAATGTTTTTGCATTTTCTACATGCAACGCATCTTATTTTTTTACTTTAATTTATATGGTGAAATTTGACCTGGAAATGTTTTCTCAAGATTCACCTTAAAAGTGCAACTCACATTTTAGATCCAAGCAGTAACCAGAACACAGCACATTAGCACAAAGCTATCAGGCAGTTCCAACTCATTAGAGAAACACTGGCTACAAAATTATTCATGATTTTGTTGAAGGGCCTCTTGCTTTCAGTCGTCGCCTGCGGCTCAAAGCGTTTCATTATTAACCTGCTCCTGACACCGAGCCAGAGACACCTCAGAGATTTCACCGTGACCTCAAACATCAAGCTTCGGTTTCAGGATGGACTGAAAATGAATGCTGTACTAACTGATCAGGGACTGATCTGGCCAGTCAAAAAAAAAAAGAAAAAAGGACACTTGGGTTCAACAAGCTGCCAGACAGATTCCAGTGACGCTTAAAATGGATGAATCTCACAAAAACATATTCAGGTCACACTGTGTGTCATTTCCATAATTTAGCTCATTTCTCACTCCATGTTCTTTCAATGCCTCCACATTTGTTTTTAAGTTCTCTTATTTTCCTGATAAATGAATCGTAACAGTTGTGATATATATATATATATATA